>NW_025110877.1:0-41531 GCF_015476425.1 Leptopilina heterotoma | reverse complement strand
TCAAAATTCAAAAAATTGGGTTTTTCCCGAAAAAATTACATTTTTTTTTAAGCGTGCCCATGATTCAAATGTCCCGCGGTCTAATAATTATTTTAGTTGTATATACTAATCTGAAAAAAGTATTCAACAAAAATTGATAGTTAAAAATAGTCAAGGAAAGAAAATTGTGAATTTTTTCAAAATTTCAAAAATTGGTTTTTTTCCAGAAAAAATCATTCTTCAAGGCCCATTGGTCTTGTCCCGCGGTCTAATAATTATTTTAGTTGCGACTAATCTGAAAAAAGTATTTCATCAAAAATCGATAGTTAAAAATAGTCAAGGAAGAAAATGTGAATTTTTTCAAAATTAAAAAATTGGTTTTTTTTCCAGAAAAAATAATTTTTTGAGGCTCAGTGGTCTTGTCCCGCGGTCTAATAAAATTTTTAAGGTTTATACTAATCTGACAAAAGTATTTCAACAAAAATCAATAGTTAAAATAGTCAAGGAAGAAATTGTGAATTTTTTCAAAATTAAGAAATTGGTTTTTTCCAGAAAAAATCATTTTTTTAAGGCCCATTGGTCTTGTCCCGCGGTCTAATAATTATTTTTAGTTTGCGACTAATCTGAAAAAAGTATTTCAACAAAAATCGATAGTTAAAAATAGTCAAGGAAGAAGATGTGAATTTTTTTAAAATTAAAAATTGGTTTTTTCCAGAAAAAATAATTTTTTGAGGCCCAATGGTCTTGTCCCGCGGTCTAATAAAATTTTGTAGGTTTATACTAATGTGACAAAAGTATTTCAACAAAAATCAATAGTTAAAAATGGTCAAGGAAGAAAATTGTGAATTTTTTCAAAATTAAGAAATTGGTTTTTTCCAGAAAAAATCATTTTTTAAGGCCCATTGGTCTTGTCCCGCGAATCTATTAAAATTTTTTAAGGTTTATACTAATCAGACAAAAGTATTTCAACAAAAATCGATAGTTAAAAATAGTCAAGGAAGAAGATGTGAATTTTTTCAAAATTAAAAAATTGGTTTTTTCCAGAAAAAATAATTTTTTTGAGGCCTAATGGTCTTGTCCCGCGGTTTAATAAAATTTTTAAGGTTTATACTAATCTAACAAAAGTATTTTAACAAAAATCGATCGTTAAAAATAGTCAAGGAAGAAGATGTGAATTTTTTCAAAATTAAAAAATTGGTTTTTTCCAGAAAAAATAATTTTTTGAGGCCCAGTGGTCTTGTCCCGCGGTCTAATAAAATTTTTAAGGTTTATACTAATCTGACAAAAGTATTTTAACAAAAATCGATAGTTAAAAATAGTCAAGGAAGAAATTGTGAATTTTTTCAAAATTAAAAAATTGGTTTTTTTTAGAAAAAATCATTCTTTAAGGCCCAATGGTCTTGTCCCGCGGTCTTATAAAATTTTTTAGGTTTATACTAATGTGGCAAAAGTATTTCAATAAAAATCGATTGTTAAAAATAGTCAAGGAAGAAATTGTGAATTTTTTCAAAATTAAAAAATTGGTTTTTTCCAGAAAAAATCATTTTTTAAGGCCCATTGGTCTTGTCCCGCGGTCTAATAATTATTTTTAGTTTTAGACTAATCTGAAAAAAGTATTTCAACAAAAATCGATAGTTAAAAATAGTCAAGGAAGAAGATGTGAATTTTTTCAAAATTAAAAAATTGGTTTTTTCCAGAAAAAATATTTTTTTGAGGCCTAATGGTCTTGTCCCGCGGTTTAATAAAATTTTTAAGGTTTATACTAATCTAACAAAAGTATTTCGACAAAAATCGATAGTTAAAAATAGTCAAGGAAGAAGATGTGAATTTTTTAAAAATTAAAAATTCGGTTTTTTCCAGAAAAAATAATTTTTTGAGTCCCAATTGTATTGTCCCGCGGTCTAATAAAATTTTTAAGGTTTATACTAATCTGACAAAAGTATTTCAACAAAAATCGATAGTTAAAAATAGTCATGGAAGAAGATGTGAATTTTTTCAAAATTAAAAAATTGGGTTTTTCCAGAAAAAATCCTTTTTTAAGGCCCATTGGTCTTGTCCCGCGGTCTATTAAAATTTTTAAGGTTTATACTAATCAGACAAAAGTATTTCAACAAAAATCGATAGTTAAAAATAGTCAAGGAAGAAGATGTGAATTTTTTCAAAATTAAAAAATTGGTTTTTTCCAGAAAAAATAATTTTTTGAGGCCCAATGATCTTGTCCCGCGGTCTAATACTTATTTTTAGTTTTATACTTAACTGAAAAAAGTATTTCAACAAAAATTGATAGTTAAAAATAGTCAAGGAAGAAATTGTGAATTTTTTCAAAATTTCAAAAATTGGTTTTTTCCAGAAAAAATTATTTTTTAAGGCCCATTGGTCTTGTCCCGCGGTCTAATAATTATTTTTAGTTTTAGACTAATCTGAAAAAAGTATTTCAACAAAAATCGATAGTTAAAAATAGTCAAGGAAAAAATTGTGAATTTTTTCAAACTTAAAAAATTGGTTTTTTCCAGAAAAAATAATTTTTTGAGGCCCTAGTGGTCTTGTCCCGCGGTCTAATAAAATTTTTAAGGTTTATACTAATCTAACAAAAGTATTTCGACAAAAATCGATAGTTAAAAATAGTCAAGGAAGAAGATGTGAATTTTTTAAAAATTAAAAATTCGGTTTTTTCCAGAAAAAATAATTTTTTGAGTCCCAATTGTATTGTCCCGCGGTCTAATAAAATTTTTAAGGTTTATACTAATGTGACAAAAGTATTTTAACAAAAATCGATAGTTAAAAATAGTCAAGGAAAAAATTGTGAATTTTTTCAAACTTAAAAAATTGGTTTTTTCCAGAAAAAATAATTTTTTGAGGCCCAGTGGTCTTGTCCCGCGGTCTAATAAAATTTTTGAGGTTTATACTAATCTGACAAAAGTATTTCAACAAAAATCGATAGTTAAAAATAGTCAAGGAAGAAATTGTGAATTTTTTCAAAATTAAAAAATTGGTTTTTTCCAGAAAAAATCATTTTTTTAAGGCCCAATGGTCTTGTCCCGCGGTTTAATAAAATTTTTAAGGTTTATACTAATCTAACAAAAGTATTTCAACAAAAATCGATAGTTAAAAATAGTCAAGGAAGAAATTGTGAATTTTTTCAAAATTAAAAAATTGGGTTTTTCCCGAAAAAATCATTTTTTAAGGCTCAATGATCTTGTCCCGCGGTCTAATAATTATTTTTAGTTTTATACTAATCTGAAAAAAGTATTTCAACAAAAATTGATAGTTAAAAATAGTCAAGGAAGAAATTGTGAATTTTTTCAAAATTAAAAAATTGGGTTTTTCCCGAAAAAATCATTTTCTAAGGCCCAATGATCTTGTCCCGCGGTCTAATAATTATTTTTAGTTTTATACTAATCTGAAAAAAGTATTTCAACAAAAATTGATAGTTAAAAATAGTCAAGGAAGAAATTGTGAATTTTTTCAAAATTTCAAAAATTGGTTTTTTCCAGAAAAAATCATTCTTCAAGGCCCATTGGTCTTGTCCCGCGGTCTAATAATTATTTTTAGTTTTATACTAATGTGACAAAAGTATTTCAACAAAAATCGATAGTTAAAAATAGTCAAGGAAAAAATTGTGAATTTTTTCAAACTTAAAAAATTGGTTTTTTCTAGAAAAAATAATTTTTTGAGGCCCAGTGGTCTTGTCCCGCGGTCTAATAAAATTTTTAAGGTTTATACTAATCTGACAAAAGTATTTCAACAAAAATCGATAGTTAAAAATAGTCAAGGAAGAAATTGTGAATTTTTTCAAAATTAAAAAATTGGTTTTTTCCAGAAAAAATCATTTTTTAAGGCCCAATGGTCTTGTCCCGCGGTTTAATAAAATTTTTAAGGTTTATACTAATCTAACAAAAGTATTTCAACAAAAATCGATAGTTAAAAATAGTCAAGGAAGAAATTGTGAATTTTTTCAAAATTAAAAAATTGGGTTTTTCCCGAAAAAATCATTTTTTAAGGCCCAATGATCTTGTCCCGCGGTCTAATAATTATTTTTAGTTTTATACTAATCTGAAAAAAGTATTTCAACAAAAATTGATAGTTAAAAATAGTCAAGGAAGAAATTGTGAATTTTTTCAAAATTAAAAAATTGGGTTTTTCCCGAAAAAAATCATTTTTTAAGGCCCAATGATCTTGTCCCGCGGTCTAATAATTATTTTTAGTTTTATACTAATCTGAAAAAAGTATTTCAACAAAAATTGATAGTTAAAAATAGTCAAGGAAGAAATTGTGAATTTTTTCAAAATTTCAAAAATTGGTTTTTTCCAGAAAAAATCATTCTTCAAGGCCCATTGGTCTTGTCCCGCGGTCTAATAATTATTTTTATAGTTTGCGACTAATCTGAAAAAAGTATTTCATCAAAAATCGATAGTTAAAAATAGTCAAGAAAGAAAATGTGAATTTTTTCAAAATTAAAAAATTGGTTTTTTCCAGAAAAAATAATTTTTTGAGGCCCAGTGGTCTTGTCCCGCGGTCTAATAAAATTTTTAAGGTTTATACTAATCTGACAAAAGTATTTCAACAAAAATCAATAGTTAAAAATAGTCAAGGAAGAAATTGTGAATTTTTTCAAAATTAAGAAATTGGTTTTTTCCAGAAAAAATCATTTTTTAAGGCCCATTGGTCTTGTCCCGCGGTCTAATAATTATTTTTAGTTTGCGACTAATCTGAAAAAAGTATTTCAACAAAAATCGATAGTTAAAAATAGTCAAGGAAGAAGATGTGAAATTTTTTAAAATTAAAAAATTGGTTTTTTCCAGAAAAAATAATTTTTTGAGGCCCAATGGTCTTGTCCCGCGGTCTAATAAAATTTTGTAGGTTTATACTAATGTGACAAAAGTATTTCAACAAAAATTAATAGTTAAAAATAGTCAAGGAAGAAATTGTGAATTTTTTCAAAATTAAAAAATTGGTTTTTTCCAGAAAAAATTATTTTTTAAGGCCCATTGGTCTTGTCCCGCGGTCTATTAAAATTTTTAAGGTTTATACTAATCAGACAAAAGTATTTCAACAAAAATCGATAGTTAAAAATAGTCAAGGAAGAAATTGTGAATTTTTTCAAAATTAAAAAATTGGTTTTTTCCAGAAAAAATAATTTTTTGAGGCCTAATGGTCTTGTCCCGCGGTTTAATAAAATTTTTAAGGTTTATACTAATCTAACAAAAGTATTTCAACAAAAATCGATAGTTAAAAATAGTCAAGGAAGAAGATGTGAATTTTTTCAAAATTAAAAAATTGGTTTTTTCCAGAAAAAATAATTTTTTGAGGCCCAGTGGTCTTGTCCCGCGGTCTAATAAAATTTTTAAGGTTTATACTAATCTGACAAAAGTATGTCAACAAAAATCGATAGTTAAAAATAGTCATGGAAGAAGATGTGAATTTTTTCAAAATTAAAAAATTGGGTTTTTCCAGAAAAAATCATTTTTTAAGGCCCATTGGTCTTGTCCCGCGGTCTATTAAAATTTTTAAGGTTTATACTAATCAGACAAAAGTATTTCAACAAAAATCGATAGTTAAAAATAGTCAAGGAAGAAGATGTGAATTTTTTCAAAATTAAAAAATTGGTTTTTTCCAGAAAAAATAATTTTTTGAGGCCCAATGATCTTGTTCCGCGGTCTAATACTTATTTTTAGTTTTATACTAATCTGAAAAAAGTATTTCAACAAAAATTGATAGTTAAAAATAGTCAAGGAAGAAATTGTGAATTTTTTCAAAATTTCAAAAATTGGTTTTTTCCAGAAAAAATCATTTTTTAAGGCCCATTGTTCTTGTTTCGCGGTCTAATAATTATTTTTAGTTTAAGACTAATCTGAAAAAAGTATTTCAACAAAAATCGATAGTTAAAAATAGTCAAGGAAGAAGATGTGAATTTTTTCAAAATTAAAAAATTGGTTTTTTCCAGAAAAAATAATTTTTTGAGGCCCAGTGGTCTTGTCCCGCGGTCTAATAAAATTTTTAAGGTTTATACTACTCTGACAAAAGTATGTCATCAAAAATCAATAATTAAAAATAGTCAAGGAAGAAAATTTGAATTTTTTCAAAATTAGAAGTTTGGTTTTTTTTAGAAAAAATCATTCTTTAAGGCCCAATGGTCTTGTCCCGCGGTCTTATAAAATTTTTTAGGTTTATACTAATGTGGCAAAAGTATTTCAACAAAAATCGATAGTTAAAAATAGTCAAGGAAGAAATTGTGAATTTTTTCAAAATTAAAAAATTGGTTTTTTCCAGAAAAAATCATTTTTTAAGGCCCATTGGTCTTGTCCCGCGGTCTAATAAAATTTTTAAGGTTTATACTAATCTGACAAAAGTATTTCAACAAAAATTGATAGTTAAAAATAGTCATGGAAGAAGATGTGAATTTTTTCAAAATTAAAAAATTGGTTTTTTCCAGAAAAAATCATTTTTTAAGGCCCATTGGTCTTGTCCCGCGGTTTAATAAAATTTTTAAGGTTTATACTAATCTAACAAAAGTATTTCAACAAAAATCGATAGTTAAAAATAGTCAAGGAAGAAGATGTGAATTTTTTCAAAATTAAAAAATTGGTTTTTTCCAGAAAAAATAATTTTTTGAGGCCCAGTGGTCTTGTCCCGCGGTCTAATAAAATTTTTAAGGTTTATACTAATCTGACAAAAGTATTTCAACAAAAATCGATAGTTAAAAATAGTCAAGGAAGAAATTGTGAATTTTTTCAAAATTAAAAAATTGGTTTTTTCCAGAAAAAATAATTTTTTGAGGCCTAATGGTCTTGTCCCGCGGTCTAATAATTATTTTTAGTTTTAGACTAATCTGAAAAAAGTATTTCAACAAAAATCGATAGTTAAAAATAGTCAAGGAAGAAGATGTGAATTTTTTCAAAATTAAAAAATTGGTTTTTTCCAGAAAAAATAATTTTTTGAGGCCCAGTGGTCTTGTCTAGCGGTCTAATAAAATTTTTAAGGTTTATACTAATCTGACAAAAGTATTTCAACAAAAATCGATAGTTAAAAATAGTCAAGGAAGAAAATTTGAATTTTTTCAAAATTAGAAGTTTGGTTTTTTTTAGAAAAAATCATTCTTTAAGGCCCAATGGTCTTGTCCCGCGGTCTAATAAAATTTTTTAGGTTTATACTAATGTGACAAAAGTATTTCAATAAAAATCGATAGTTAAAAATAGTCAAGGAAGAAATTGTGAATTTTTTCAAAATTAAAAAATTGGTTTTTTTCCAGAAAAAATCATTTTTTAAGGCCCAATGGTCTTGTCCCGCGGTCTAATTAAATTTTTTTGGTCTATATTAATCTCACAATAGTATTTCAACAAAAACTAGGTATCTATTTTTGGTTTGCTTTTTTTTATTAATTATTTTTTAATTAATATTTAAACTTTTTTTTTAAATATAGGCAATAATATATTGTTATTTATTACTATTATTATTATTAACTTATTGTAATGACATTTTTTCTAAATACAATTAAAATAAAAATCATATAAGCATTAATAAATAAAGGGTGGCCACTTTTTGTAGAAAATTGAATTCCCGGTTTTTTCCCGGTTTTCCCGGTCAATTTTTTTTTATTTCCCGGTCATTGTATAATACATTAAAACAATATTTTAGTTTGAAATATTAAAAATATTAATAACAAACAAAAAAAATTATCTTAAATTATTGTGTATTATGCATATTACAAATTTAAACTAATCAATATATTGAGCTCATTTAGAGATAACATTTTTTTGACATTTTTCCGAACTGACAATAATATGAAAATTGTAAAAAAAATAATAAATTTTTACTATTTTACAAATTTCTTATTTTTTAAATGAACTAAAAATTCTCATATTGAACTTTATGATTGATTCTTTAAAACTGAAATAAGCGTATGAAAAATAATAAAAATTATGAGAAAAATCCTGTGGAATAAATACTAAAAGAAAAATCCGCTTAAAATAAAAGGATTTCTTTAAATTTAAATAAGTATATTATTTTCTCATAAACCCCTCTTCATCCCTAACAAAAGTCTGTTAATTTATGTATTCTCTACTATACCTACTTATGTACAATATACTTCTCGAGTAAAAATTAAAAAAAAAATTTTGTTTGGGTCAGTTTAAAAATAAAATTAAAAATAAAAAATAAATTCCCGGTTTAGTATCAAATTTCCCGGTAATTTCCCGGTCAATTTTTCAATTCCCGGTCATTTCCCGGTTTCCCGGTCAAGTGGCCACAAAAATTAAATTAAATTAATTAATTAATTTAATTAATTAATTAAATTTAATTAATTAATTATTAATTAATTTTATTTTATTTTTAATTATATGTGATTATTATGCTTTTTCTTTATTTATTTTATTATTTTTCTCTGCATTAGAAATGAAAATCCTTTTAGATTTTTTTTTTATTGATTTGTATTCAATTGTTTTTAATGTATAACCTTTGAAGAATATACATTCTGTTAGAACCGTTTGATTTTCTCAGCTATGGTTTTCTTTTGTTTCATTGCCAACATAAAATTTTGAAAAAATAAGTGAGTGCTGATAACTGGGTGCCAGCTTCAGCTTCATACTTGCAAGAGCATCATTTTTAAAAAGTTCAACTAAAATTGACCTCGCCAAAACTGTGGAAGTATTTGATCTTGTTATAGCCCGCTTCAATCCATGTTTATTTATATATACTCCACTATTGTTGACTAATTCGATAACCTGTATCAAAGTATTTTATGTAGAATTCAGTTAATTTAATTAATTTAGAAAAAAATTCATCACTAATTTAAAAAAATTGCAATAGACACAAAAAATATTTTTTTTCTAACAGTATAAATTAAAAATTCATTTCATTCTATAATCTTATAAGATTAAATTCTTTATAAAAAGTGAACAAAATAAAAAATATTTAATTTTAGAAATTAATTAATTATATTAATTTTATAATTAATGTTATCTTACTGTCACATTATCACAGTCCGAAGCTTTGCACTTCATCATCCACAAGCTTTCAGGGGAAACTGAATCCTTTCTATTAATTCCTACTTCATGAGAAAAGGACGGATTGTCAGATGATGAAGAAGGACGAATGTCTGTAGTTTCTTTTAGAGATTCAGCCTCTGCGGATGAATCCAAAATTTCTTGTGAATCAGGAATAGTCAGTGAAGTCATAACCTCTGTTTCCAATTCCATGCAAAGATCTTCATTCGATTTTGATTTATTATTTCTAGAATCACCTATCTTTTCATTAATATCTTTAGACTTTTCGTTATTTTCACTTAAGAACATGTGATTTTCAAACTCATTTTCCAAATCCATATCTTCATTTTTATCTTTATTATAATCTTGCATCTTATTATCATTCTGAACATTTTTTGACTTTGCATTATCATTTTTATCCATAACTTTTTTTTGCGTCTCATTATCATTCTTATCAATTTTTGACATTGCATTATAATTTCTATCAATAACTTCCTCTTGCATCTCATTATCATTCTTATTATTTCCATCCACATTTTGTATCATTTCACTATTTATTTTACTTCCATGTTCCTTTGGCACAGATTCATATTCCATTTGAACCTCCTGCAATAAAAAATGTATAATATATTATAATTAATATATCAACAATTTTTTTATAATTTAAAAAACCAATTTTGATGGTATTAAGCAATTAATTAATGTAACATTTTTTAAATTAGAAAGTACTTTCTTAGGTTTAAAATTTAATAAAGCAATGGTACCATTTTCATATGATAAAGAGCATCGAACAGCTTATCTGTTAAAGATAATGCATTGTCAAGAATTTCCTCAAATTGCAAAGGTTTCTTCTTCAATGAATTATTCATATCCTCATGTAATTCTTTGGCCATTAATATATTGGAAGTTTTAATTTTCTCCAATTTCTTTGACTATTAAATAAATATACAGAAAACAATTAAATAAGAGATAATAAAAATACTTAAAATGCAAATTAAAAATCTAATTGTTTATCTAATTATTTAACATATTAAGAAAAATGAATTTATTTTAAATTTAATTTAATAATGTTGTTCATATTTTATTTTAAAATTGTCAAATTCTCTAAATATTATTTTAAAGTTTCTACACATATATACATCAATTTATCAGCTTTTTATATTTACTTTATTTAGTTATTATTTTTATTATTATTTATATTATTTATTTATTATTTTTTATTATTATTTTTATTTATTTTTTTTATTTAGTTTGAAAATAATATAGTAAAACTTTTAACTAATGTACATAATTATTAGCAAATAAATAAATAATAGAATTTTAATATAACCCTTACTCTTTTTGTTGCTTCAACGTTTTTTTTCTCTTGTTCTTTTTTGGTTTGGTTATGATTTTTCTTGTTGTTGGATTTTTCGAGATCACGGCATCTTTTGTCCATTTCTTTTTGTAAGACAGTTTCGTTCTCTAAAATTTTAAAAATATTTAAACTAGAAAGTATTATTTTACTATAAAATTATAAAAATTATTTTACTTTAAAAAAAATTGTGCTAGGTGGATATACAAATTTAAAAGCAATTTTTATTATTTTAATAGAAAATTAATATCTTTATTCAAAATTAATTATATTTACCTGATTCTTGTAAAATGACTCCTTTTCTCACTTTAGGTTTTGTTGCATTTTCTGGATAAAGAAATTGCACTTTAGCACCTACAACGATTTCATCAATTTCCGTTACTAAAATGGCTGTTTTATTAATTATATAAAACCATCCATCATCTTGAGTAGCGTCGATTAAATATTGTAATTCACAACTCATTTTGTGTTTACAATTTAATAACCTGATAGTTTATGGTTTATTTGTTATCTTTTTCGTTGCTAAGGGATACGAATATAACGAACCATCGTGAATTTGACTTTAAGTTTTGTTTTTAAAGAACAAATTGTAATGGGAAAAAAATTAAATTCGTTGAAAAACTTGGTTAAAACGTTACAACGATCACAATGTCTGAAGCTGAAAATTGGAACGTAAATGATGATTCTAGTACTTTGAGTGATATCAGTGATTTAGAAACTGAATTGGAGAATGATATTGACGTAATTTTAATTATAAAAATATAACTTTTTTACAACTTTAAAACACAACATTAATTTAATTAAATAAATAATAATAATAATATTAATAATAATAATAATTATTATTATTATTATTATTATTATTATTAATAATAATAATAATAATAATATTTTCAACATTAATTTAATTCAATATTTATTAAAAAATTGAATTGATTAAAAAAAATTTATTTCACTTCTAGTATAATTCAATGTCAGAAACTGAAGATATTATAAACAATGACGATTCAAGCCTTTTAAGTGTTCACATTTCAACTGATTTTGAGAAAGAAATTGATTTTGATCATTACCATCGTGACGTTGAGGTACCTTTTACCAAACAAATTCTATTGCTCAAAATATAACATAATCTCAAAATATCATGCATATGCAGAAGACTAATGAGATTATATATATATATATATTATATATATTATATATTATATATATATATATATATATATATATATATACTATTAAAAAATGTGTATTAAAAATTGTAGTTTAACTCAACGTCTGATACTCAACGTCCGAGTGTGCACAGTAGTGATGTCTCTTTTCTTCCATCTGATGACAGTAATTCTAACTTAGAAGCAGAAATAGATGATGATAATGCTTACATTGAGGTAATTTTAACAAGAAAATTTCTAATACTGTTTAAAATGATAATAACTTTTTGCTTATTGTTAAAAAATATTTGGACTTGAAGTTTTTGGATAATTTATTATTATTTTCAAGGAAAATACAAACTAATAAATATTTTGTCAAAATTTCCGAATTGATATACTATTAATAGCTTTGATCTGTAATTTATTATTCCTAAACTTTCGAAAATTATTTTCTCAAAAATACTTTCAATTAAATTTAAATGTTTGGTTAACTTAATAAAAATAATTTCTTTAACAATGTGATATATAAATATAAATAATAATATATTTTATAAAAAAATTTAATATTTCTGAAACACTTTCTAAATTTAAATTAGTAAAAATTTTGCTTATTCAATCATGAATACAGTTTAAACTAATGAATTACTAAATTCTTGTAAAATTTCTGATCCAATTAATAGACGAAGAAAAACCAATATAACCTTTAAAATTATTTGATAAATTAATAAATAACCTTTATCTTACTAATTAAATTAGTAAATTTTTACTATAATTATCATATTACTATTATCATTTTTTATTATAATTATTATTATTATTTTACTATAATTATTTTTTACTATTATTATTATTATTATTTTTACTATTATCTATAATAAAATCTGGTCATATCAATTGGCAGAAAGGTAGAATTATACTCATAATTAGTAAAATTTTACTAATTAAAATTTAGAGAGCTCAATTAAAAATATATTGAGTCTTCCCTTCTAATAGACATTATTATTTGTAGGATTTGGAATACCAAAATTCTATTGCTCCTAATGAAGAGGGTTTTGATCCTTTATCTGATTCAGGTGGATCATTTATTAACAATGACGAAGAAATCTCAAATTCATCTCAACTATCACATAACTTATCAATTTCATCCATGTCTTCCATTTCACTTGAACAAGAATCTGTTTCAGATAATAATTGTGAAAATATTAATTATTATTTGGACTGGCTAAGTCAACCAATTTTTGAAAATTCTGCTGTTGTCGGTGGAGATGCACTATTAAGAATTTTAAATTTATATATTAAAAATCGATTGACAAAAAGAGCTTTGGAGGATATTTTAAAAACAATACATTTTCTGTTACCCGAGACAAGCACAATACCGAAAAATAAATATATGTTTATGAAGCTTATTGAAAAAGTGTTACCCAACTCACAAAATGATACAATTATAAAATATCGCGTTTGCGATGACTGCTTTAAAAATTTAGGGCCGTGGTCTGAAACAATGAATGTTAGAAGATGTTCTGTCTGTGAAAGTTTAAACATTAAAGGGATGTTTCTCGTGTACTCAATTTCATCTGTATTAAGAGATGCATTCGAAGTCAGGCGTCTTGATAAGTTAATCGATGAATATGATCTTGAATGTTCTAAAAGGAATCCTAAAAAAATTTACGATGTTGTGAATGGATCAGAATTTAATCGATTGCGTAGTATCGTACCCTTAAATAAATATGATATTTTTTTAATATGGAACGTAGACGGTGTTCCGACTGCTGATGGATCTGCTAGCCAGCTATGGCCAATTCATGCTCAAATTGCAAACATAGCTCCTAAATTTCGTAGAAGTTTTCAATTTGTTTGTGGATTATTCTACTGTAACAAGAAAATAAAAAAGCCTGTTATGAGTTCATATTTGGAACCATTTACAACTGTGTTAAATGAGCTACACACAGATGGAATTAATTGGATACAAGCAACATCAGGTTGTAGAATGAAAAGTAAAGTTGTCGCTCCTATTGCAACCCTAGATGCCCCTGCTAAAGCGTCTATTCAAAATCTAATGTTATATAATGGTGAGTTTCCGTGCCCAAGTTGCGAACATCCAGGGGAAACTTGCAAAACAGGAAATGGACACAACAGAGTATTTCCAATGGAACCAACAAAATTTATACGGAGAACTGCCGAAAGGATGTCCAGGCAGGCTGAAATAAAAGAGATGTACGGAGAATTATTAAATCATTTTAGAGGAGTGAAAGGAAGATCTATTGCCAGTAAAATACCTTATTTTGATACAGCTAAGGGTTTCCCTCACGACTACATGCATGCAGTTCTCTTAGGTGTGATGAAAATGTTACTTGTCAGCCTGTGGTTTGATTCTTCTAATCACGATGAAGATTATTATATCGGGAAGAAACTTCGAAAAGAAATAAATAAGATTTTAGAAGAAATCACACCGCCAGACAACGTAACAAGGGCTCCTAGAAGTCTTCAATATGTAAAATTTTGGAAAGCTAGTGAATTTAGAGCTTTTCTTCTTTACTACGGGCCGATAGTTTTAAAAAATAGATTATTGAAGAAGTTTTACGATCACTATCTGCTACTTGTACAGACTATTCATATACTTTTAAAAACAGAAATAGATCCTGTAGAAATTGATTATGCTGAGACACTAATTAATATTTTTGTCTCAGATTTCGAAGTCCTTTACAGTAAAAGAAAATGCTCCTTTAATGTCCATCAGCTATCACATCTGCCTGATAATGTAAGAATGTGGGGTCCATTGTGGGCTTGGTCTGCTTTTTCGTTTGAGGATGGAAATGGTGAGCTTCTAAAAATCGTACATGGACCTAATAAAATTGACATTGAAATTTTTAATAATATTAAAATCATTCATGCTTACAAGGCAATCAAATATTTAATAAATGAAGAACAATGTGCCAAAGGATCAGAATATCAACCACATGGACCTGAAATAGAATATGCATTAACAAATGATCAAAAGAGATCATTAAGAATAGCAACTGCACTAAGTGATCAACAATTATTGGAAACACAGATTACAATTTACGCTAGATATAAATTACACGATGATATATATACTTCGAAAATTTACACTAGGCAAAAAGTAAGATGCAACTCTTGTGTTCATTGGGAAGGACAAAATAGCATAATGTTTGGTGAAATTCATTGTTTTGTAGTGGTTAATAATCATGGTTCTTTTGCTATTATTAAACAGTTGTTACCAACTTCAGATAAAAAATCTGAAATAGTACAAACACAGATAGGCTTCAGCTTGAGTTCTATTATCCACCCAATAAGAGATTCGTATTGTCTGCATGCTATTCCTATTGCTGCTATAAAAGGAAAAGTTCTCAGGGTTCAAAATTATGTCTGCTTATTTCCAAATGATTATGAAAGAAAGTAACTTCATTTTCAAATCATAAAAGAAAAGTATTATTAATCAGATTCTTGTTTTTTTAAATGTAATAGTTTGAATTGTAATTTTAAAGATTAGTTTGTATTTGTGAGTATCAACATACTTCTTATTAAATGATTTTATTTAACATAGAGAAATTCTTTTTTATATTATCTATAAATTTGTATTATCTATTATCATATATTGTTATTATATATTATCTATTATTAATATTATTATATTAGATATTTATATTGTATTTGATGAAGGCAAGCATGAAATAAAAAAGCACATGTTACATGATTTTTCAATATTAGATAAATGAATAATTTTAATAAACATAAAAAATATTTGAAAGAAAAATCAGGCTTTATTTTTTCTATTTCAATTTCTTTAATACTGATTTAATGCAATAACTAAAAGTAAACATTAACTCACCATGATTTATCGATTTCAAAATTTTAAAACTATTCAAAGTTGCTTTTGAATTTATTATATTATTATTTCTACTAATTTTTCTTCAAACAGTAAGTATCACATCATCTTACAATTTTTTATAGGGATATAAGTCCTCGAAACTAGTTTAAAACATCTAGATATCGATGAAAATACGAATTTTGCAAATAAATTGCAACAAAACTTATTATTAGACTCTAATCATGATAGAAATGTTGAAAGAATATTAAAATTAAAATTTGCAAAATTTCCGTGGAATTTCCACGGAATCTCAACGGAAATTCCGTGGAGAGGCTCCACGGAATTTCCAGGGGGGTACTTCCATGGAACTTTTCGACGTGGATAGTCATCTGATAAATTTCAATTATGACAACAAATTTACATAACCAAAAAATGTCATTTGCATAACACTATGAAGTTAGCGCATAAAACTAATTTCAGAAAAGTGGTTACCAACAAGAGCATTACGATCAACAGTAATACTGTGCATCTGATTAGTTGACAGAAAGATATTTTAAATTAAGCGCCAAAAATAAAGGCATGTTTTTTCGCATATTAAGTTTTTTAATGAGACAACGGTTGACACCTTTACACTGTACGCCACAGGCGCCACGGAGCGGCTATTTTATGTGACACCACGGAGCTGAAATTTGACATTTAAACTAACCTAAATCAAACAATTGTGCAAAATAAATCTTTTCTTTGGGTAGATAATTTGTTTCTAATGTAATCTTCAAAAAAATAATAATAACTACAACAAAGAGTGTTTAAATTAAAAGAATAGTAATACCACGGTACTGAAGACTTTTTTTGTGAACTTCAAATTTTTACAAAAACGATTTTTTTTAAGTGTAGAACTTCCAATTTTATAACTTTTTTTATTGATATTTATTTTTAATGGATCTTATTTGAGATTATAATTCTCAGATACCATTAAAATGTGGCGTAAACACTTAAATTATAGGAAAAAAAATCTTATTACAAAATTGAAAAAATTTGTGGACAAAACTATTTTACATTTTATAATTTTATAAGAAGTATTAGAAAATGCATTATATGCACAAATTGTTCACCTAGGGTAAACGTACCAATTGTCGAGGATGGTTCCTGTTGTCGAGTAAACAAACTTTGAATTTTATTTAAACATTGTAGCACATTGTAAATGGAAAAAAGTGATAAATATTAATTTTCTTATGCGCTATAAATGTGAAAAAAATATATTAATATTATATCCACAAACAAATGAGACATTTTAGACAATATTTTTTGGTTATTACCATGGTAACATCGACAAATGGAACACCCTCGGCAATTGGTACACTTACCCTATATACACAATTCATATTACAAAAATGCTGGGTTCCAGTTTTGACGTTTTTAATAAAATTTCTGAATTTTAACTTACAATTTTAAAAAATGGACACGTTAGGGAGCTGAAATTTTGAAGGTTATTATGCAATTTACTAAAAATTATAATACCCATATGTACGTATTTGTGGTTGCGAATAGGTTTTATATATACCTGTGAAATGTATTCATACCCAAGCAAAAATTTTTCATTTTGAATGTGTTTTTTTGTGACGCCGCCAAATATTACAGTTACGTGCAAATCACCCATATATATATATATATATATATATATATATATATATATATATATATATATGTGTGACGCTCCACGAGAAAAGGGACCTTATGACTTACAGACGAATTTTGCAGGAGAGGCATTTAAAGTGGAACCACTCTGATTGGTCAAGACGTTTCATTGAAAGTCAGTCCCACTACTCACTTCACATTGATAGTTATCCATGTTACACGAAGCGCATGAGTTGTACGTACATAACCTGTGTAGTTGTGTTAGAAAGTAGAGGGGCTGATTTTCTAAACAACCGGGTGTAAACACTCAACAGGTTCATTTTTAAACATTGATAACAAAAAAACCTGTAAGTAGAAATTATTTTTGCCTTTTGTATATGAAAGAGCAACTCAAAAAGTACGGAATGATATAAATAACTCAAAATTAATTTTTTTGCAGCTAAGGTCCCTTTTCTCGTGGAGCGTCACATATATATATATTTAATCAGATGTATTTAACACGAACAGATGTATTTAATCACGGTCAGATGTATGTTGCATTATCGAGGGTACGTTAATTTAAATCGGTAAAAATCTATTTAGGAGATAATAGAAGTAATATGTATATAAAAAATTATGTTTAACCCATTAACGCCCAAATGTCCAAAATTTTTGACTGAAGTTCAAGGTAAGAAATTTTATCCTAAATGATTAGACTTTTGAGAACCCTTCAGTACTAGAGGGTATTGAGGTCCGCTCTTTCAGAATCCAGGGTCAAAAAAGCATTTTGACAATCAGGGAAACCAATATGGCGCCCAAAATAGAAAAAATACCGAAAAAATCGTAGGATTTTTTTTCGAAACACGCTTTTCACAACTATAAGAATTTTTTTGGCAGGTCTCATGTATGCTATAGGTGGAAAAAATAGTTGTACTTTCGAACTGTGTACTTGACAACTTAAAAATGCAAGATGGCGGATCCAAAATGGCAGAAAAATCAAAGCAAAATACTTGATAAATAGCAAATGCATCATCAATATTCAAAACTTGATTTAAAACATCTGAAAATGACTTCTCAGAGGTTTTAGGGGTCACTGATTACGAATATGAAGTTTAATTTAAACATTCAAAATGGCGGATCCAATATTGCGGTTAAAATTTTTTGAAAATCGATAAAATCGCATAGAATTACTCACTCGAGGGTTTTTGGGGTCGCTGATTACGAATATAAAGTGCAACTTTTAAAATTCTAAATGGCGGATCCAATATGGCGTAAAAATTTTGAAAATCGATAAAATTGCATAGAATTACTTACTCGGTGGTTTTTGGGGTCGCTGATTACAAATATAAAGTGCAATTTTTAAAATTCTAAATGGCGGATCTAATATGGCGGATAAAATTTTTTAAAAATCGATAAAATGGCATGGAAATACTCACTCGGGGGTTTTTGGGGCCGCTGGTACGAATATAAAGTTCAATTTTTAAATTCAAAATGGCTGATGAAAGAATTGTAAAATTAATAATATTACAGGAAATTACTACTGGAAGGAAGATATCGTACTGTGTGGCATATTTTTTGGATATGTTATAATTTATTTATTTTTAAAAAATCTTGGTAAGTAACTCTTATTTTTTTAATGAACTATTTTCTTCTATTATGCCGAAGCATAAGTCCAATAACGCAACGGAAATTACATCACCTTATCCACAGAGAAGGAAATATTTAACACGTAGTTTTCAATATGAAAAAGACCAAGCAAATAATAACACAGGCCGACAAAATTTATTTTTGAAGAATCAGACAATACTTTTCCGAAGGGTTTCCACGCGTTGAATTCTCAAAATAGACTCTGCACGTCAGGTTTTCGAGATATTTTAACCTAAAAATGCAAAAAACATGTTTTAGTTATATTTGATTCGCTCGCCCGATGGAGTCCGGGTACCTATTGTAGTTTCTTTAATTAATAATTACTAAATATTGGGTTGAGCATTACGTAATTATTATTTCTGCTGTGAATTCGAGGAGAGGTGTAGTCAGTAACGAGTCTGAATTTAAACTTCCGAAAGTGAATATATTGTAAATCAAAAGAAAATATTTAACAAACAAACAAAATAAGGAATATATAAGAAAACAATAAATATAAATATAAAGATAGTGAAACATAAAATAGTATGAAAAGTAACTTAACATTTGTTTCTCGTCGAAAGAAATACTTTAGTTAACATTAGAAATTCATTTAAACAAATAATACTAATTCTTATAATTATCGGTGTTACGAATTGAATTTAAAGAAAAGTAAAATTTGTATTTGTTTTAATAATAAGGTTAAATAAAAACCAATACAGAAAATTATAAAATATACATATATTATTATGACTTTTTACTTTTCAAATACAATATATATGTTCTTTTAAAAAATATAAATTTCAGTATTAAAAAAATGGATATTCTTTGTATTTTCGAGAAAAATCTTATAAAGACAACATATAAAAATTCATGTGTTTTGGCATTTGTTTTGTATGTGTAGGTGCAATGTAAAAATTCTCTACTCACTTTTAATCGTTTTTCTTTTTATGGAAGGTCCACAATAGCCTAAACTATACTTTCAGCGCGTTAATGTAAGCGCGCTGATGTGACGTCAGAACGTTGATTGCCAACTGTTACAAAATTCTGACATTTGTTCCAGTTCCGCTATTCCGGTAATCTAATGGATTTAGTGAAATATATAACGTAAACGAAAACCAGGTTATTATTTATAATATAGTGAATAGTGTTTGCTTTTTATCAAAAGCTTTTCCGTCAAAGGTAATTTTTTATTATATATATATATATATATATATATATATATATATATATATATATATATATATATATATCTATCCCTATTAATATAAAATCATATCGCCGCCGCCGCTGTTTCAGAAAGTTTTAAGGGACCCTTATAGTAGGGGGAACATAGTCAAGGTTGGCCCACTGTCAAGGTAGGTCCATCGTCAGAAACAAGTTATATTTGACCTAAATTCAGGTCAATTTAAGGGCAGTTTTAACCTACAGGTCAAAATTACTCAAAATTTAGGTCAATTTTAAGGGCAGATTCAACCTACAGGTAAAAAACTAACAAACTAACCCCTCTGCCCTCAAAATTTAAGTCAATTTTAAGAGTAGTTATGACTTAAAGTTAAAAATTGACAAACTTATCGCTCTGCTTTCAAAATTTAGTTCAATTTTAAGGGCAGTTTTGACCTAAGCGTTAAAAATTGCGTTTTACTCTGCCCGTAAAATTTATGTCAATTTTAAGGGCAGATTTAACCTACAGGTAAAAAATTGACAAACAATTCCCTCTGCCCTCAAAATGTAGGTCAATTTTAAGGGCAGTTTTGACCTAAACGTCAAAAATTCACAAATAATTTCCTCTGACCTCAAAATGTAGGTCAATTTTAAGGGCAGTTTTAATCTGCAGGTCAAAAATTAACAAACAATTCCCTCTGCTCTCAAAATTTAGGTTAATTTGAAGGGCAGTTTTAACCTACAGGTAAAAAATTGACAAACAATTCCCTTTACCTTCAAAATGTAGGTCAATTTTAAGGGCAGTTTTGACCTTAACGGAAAAAATTGACGAACAATTTCCTCTGCCCTCAAAAATTAGGTAATTTTTAAGGTCAGTTTTCATCTACACCGCAAAAATTGTCGAAAAAAACTTCCTCTGACCTGACCTTTCCTTAAAATTTAGGTCAAATTTGACATATTTTTTAGCCTATACATGAAAAAAGCAAATTAATTAGGATTTTTTTAAAAATTCGTACCCTTATATTAAAGTTTGACGGAATTTTCGACCTATTGGTTAAAAGAAGTTTGACCTAAATTTCAATATTAAGTTTCAATCAATAAAAGATGTTATAAATTGACATATTTTTTTTAAAATTCTATTAAAATTATTTTTCTGTCCTCAAAATGTACTTTAATTTTAATGTCAGTTTTTTCCTACAAGTTAAAATTTGACCAGAAATCTCCCTCTGATCTGATATTTTCTTAAAATTTAGGTCAATTTTAAGGTCAGTTTTGACCTACACGTCAAAAATTGCCAAGAAAATTCCTTCTGACCTACTGTTTCCTCAAAATTTAGGTCAATTTTAAGGTCAGTTTTGACCTACGGGTAAAAATGAAGCCCACAAACGTCTATTATTTTACGTCGAAATCTTTAGTCCGTCCATAAATTACGTAAGACATTTAGGGGGGAGGGGGGTCAGCAAGATCTTGCGAACAATAGGAAAAATGGCGCTAATGTATGTAAAATATCTTACGAGGGAGGAAGGGGGTCAAATTTACCCAAAAAATGACTTACGTAATTTATGGACAGCCCCTAATGGCCCTTACATTACGCCAACATTTATGTCAACTGCAGGTAAAAAGGGGCCCAATAATACTTTTGACACTGAGAAAAAAGAATTATCAAATTTACTATGAGGAGTGTCAAACTTGAAAAAGTTGACACTATAATCACTTCCGTAAAGTAGAATTCTCTATTAGCTATCTTTTTTAATATCTCCTATTATAATTTACTCTAACTCATTACTATGCCATCATATTAAGATACCATGATTTTAAAAATTAAAATAAATATTAAAAATAGTTAGGGGGTTGGCGCGCGAAGCGCGCAGGGGGGCGAAGCCCCCCTAGTATATATATATATATATATATAAATTACACTGTAACTTTAAACTTTTTTCCACAAACAAACAAATTTTATTTTATAACAGAAAAATTTTCTAACTACTAGTAATGTTTCGCAAAATGTAAACACACTGAGTTCTTAATTTAAATAAATTTTTCCTGTTTTAAAAAATAAAATTTGTTTGTTTTCTTTTTTCTCAAACTTCAGAAAATAATAAAGAAAAATTATCTAATTATTGGTGATAATGAAACCAAAATAAATTATCTGTTTAATTTTTTTCTTATATTTACAGCAAGTAATATGGAATTATACTTCTTATTCACGTTAATAACGCTGCAGTTTTTTAATATTGTTTATCAATATCGAAGATTGAATGAATTGTTTGGGTTTGTTGTTCGTCGTTGGTGGGTCCGACCCCATATACAGGATGCTGTGCGTGAACTTTTCGGAGCATACGAAGCACTTTTTCGATACTATGCCGAAAACGATCAAGAGGAATTCGTTAAAATGACCAGAATGACACCATGGGATTTTGAAGAACTTCATAATATTGTTGGACCTCATCTTCAAAAATTTAGCTTTCGTCGCCCATTACCAACAAGATTGCGTTTAGCTTTGTGTCTAAAGTAAGTTCACTATATCAGAAAAAATTAAAAAATTTTGTAGAACGTTCGTAGAAATAAGATATTATAATTTAAAGGCAACAAGTTTTTATGGTTATGTACAATTGAAAAAGTGACAGATTTATCTGTTTAAATTTTAGTACTTTGTAAAAAAGTTATACAAATATTCAATGATAGTTAACAAAATTTTCTTAGTCTTAGAAGCTTGTAGGATTTTAAAATTATGAATATCTTTTTTATTTAGATTTTAAAAAATGTAAATTTATTTTAGTTCATTATTATTTTTCTTTATTCAGTTTTCTGGCTCACGGCGATAGTGTAGCAACAACTAGACAGTTTTTTCGTATTGGGCGTTCTACAACGTATGCTATTATCGCGGAAATATGTCCGATTATTTGGAGAGAACTTTCGCCTCTCGTCCTAAGAAGAAAAACCCAGCGCGAATTGAAAATAATCGCTGGTGGTTTTCGTGCTAAGTGGGATATGCCAAATTGCGTAGGAATCGTAGATGGAAAGGAAATTAGAATCAAATCACCACCGCATTCTGGCAGCCTTTTCTTTAATTATAAGAAGTTCTTTAGTTTTAAGCTCTTAGCTGCATGCGACGCATACTATAGATTCATATGGATAGACGTAGGAGATTATGGTAAATGGATATGACAAAAAATTATTATAGAATATTAGTTTTATCTTGTTAAACAATGTACTTTTTACAGGATCTGTCAGTGATACATCAGCATTTAAAAATACTTATTTTCACTACTGCCTAGAGCGCAATGAGGCAGATTTTCCTCCAGAATGTCGTCTGCCGAGATCAAATATCATCATGCCTCATTTTCTTATAGGGGATGAAATTTTCCAACAGCAAACATACATGATGGTTCCGTTTGCCAGACATCGTGGCCTTACTGAAAGGCAAAGAAACTTCAATTATAGGTGAATGTATTTTAGTTGATTTTTTAATTTCTATTCTTTTTTGTAGATTATAAAATAAGAAGAAATTTTTTTCTTTATTTATTTGCAGATTATCGAGAGCCCGCAACTGTATTGAGGACGCCTTCGGGATTCTGTGCTCGATGTGGCAAATTCTCCACAAAAAATTATCATTCAAATTGGACACATCAATAGCAATTGTGGAAGCACTTGTGTGCCTGCACAATTTTATTTTAAATAAAAAATTAGAACGAGGTGAAAATTTTGAATGGGATAGAAGTACTTTTCATCGAATAAGTAAGTTATAAATTACATATAAGTTATCATGAATAAAGCTTTTTATTAATTTGAAAACAAATTTAAATTTTCAAGTTTTAACCATTTTTACAATAGAAAGTAAAACAATACTGATTGCTATAATAATTTTAATTATTATTCAGATCCTACAGTAGACCCTGACATCGAGGAGGACGTAATTCCCCAAAATCGTTTTGAATTTCGAGAAAGACTAGCAGATTACTTTCAATCAGAGGCGGGTGCTATCTACTTCAACTAATTCAATTTTGGATGCGTCCAGGTATATTAAAATTATAAACTTTCTCATAATTTCATTGAATTAAAGTAATATGGTTTTTTTAATTTAAAACCTTTTCAAAACTCAATTGTTTCTAAAAATACATGCTTTATGCTTTTAATATTTAAATATTATCTAAAATTTAACGTGAAATTCATTTTTACATTAATTTTTATTAGAAAACTCTACGAGAATACAAAATTGTTTAAATAAAAAAATAATTTATTTATTGAATAATTAAAAGTTTCTTTAAATTCAATTCTCTCGACAAATTTTAATAAAATTTTGAAGAATATTAATAATATTTTAATATTTCATAATATTCAATATTACTATTTTTGAAAATATCTTTGTGAAAATAATTAAATTCCTACGTAGAATTTTATTTAATTTTTTTTTAAATTATTAAATTCTTTTGGAATATTTTATTAAAATAATATATATTAAAAATAATTAAATTGAGAAAAATTTTGAAAATAAATGAAATTTTGCAAAGAATTTTATTGGAATTTATGTTATTTATAAAGATAATTACATTTGAACGAGAATTTCTAAAAAAAATTTAAACATAATTAAATTATTACAAAAAATTTTATAACTTTTGAAAATAAGTAAAATTCTCCAATTATTTGTAACTTAAAAAATTTAACTTATGTCAGAAGAACTTGAATTATTAAAATGTTTCATAAATCTGGGTTCAGCAAAATTTCTAATTAAATTTATTAAAAATTGAAATTTTATAAAATTACAAATTATAACCTTTTCAAGTTCTTTTATGTAGTTATATGACAATTGTAAACGTACTTCTTTTAAATTTAAATTAATAATTTATGAGCCAAACAAAAAAAGACACAAAAATTCATCATTTTTTTATGAATTCTAAACTTTTAATTTTTTCCAGTACTTTCAGGGTGTTTACAACACCTGGAAAATCTGGAAAACCGGGAAATGTCAGGTAATTTTTTCATCATGACTTGAAATACTCTTGAACAATATTTTCAATGCCTACAATTAGTTTTACAAATTTTTAGTTAAAAATTAATAGTGATAATTAATATTGCCTTTCCAATTAAAAATAATAAGTAAAGGTCCGTAAATTTACTTAAAGTCCATAAAAGTCAGTTTTTTTGAAAAAAGGTCCGTAAAGTCCGTAATTTGATTGAAAAAGGACGAGAAGTTTGTAAATTTTGCGATATAATTTGGAAAATTGTAGAGAAATTACAAATGATTACAGAAATTTAATTATTTTCAAAAGTAATAAAATTCTTCGCAAAAAATTCAATTAGCTATGTTCAAAATTTTTTTAAAATTCTCGTAAAAATTTTCAATTATTTTTAGAAATTATAAAATTCTTCTCGAAAATGCAATTTTTTAAAAAAAATTTAATAAAATTCTTTGTAATATTTCAATTATTTTCAAAAAATTTCACGAATTCAATGATTTTTAATATTTACTATTTTAATCAAATTTTCCAAAAAAATTCAATTATTTAAAAAAGTTTTAATCAAATTTTTTTGAAAAAAAGTTTGTAAAGTCCGTAATTTGATTAAAAAAGGACGAAAGTTTGTAAATTGTACTATATAATTTAGGGAATTTTAGAGAAATTATAGGTAAATGATTGCAGAAATTAAATTATGTTCAAAATTTTTTAAAAATTCTAATTAAAATTTCAATTATTTTCAAAAATGTTCCACATTTCAATGTTTTTTGAATATTTTCTTTTACAAATTTCTTAGTCATAATTAAATTTTTTTATTTTCATAAATAATAAAATTTTTACTGAAATCTCGATAAGATAATTCATAATTGATAGCTTCTTTAACCTTTAATATTTAACTGTCGAATGATAAATTCATTTTCTTTAATTCATTAAATTATTTATTTTTGTATTTAAATAATTAAATTCTAATAAAAATAGATCAAAAAATGAATTTCATTTAAAATTTTAGATAATAATTGAATATTATTTCATTATTAACTTTTCCCTAAATTCCTTGCTTTCCCTGACCTGTGTCAACCCTATTTTTAAATTTAAAAAAAGTCAAATAATTTTGATTTTAGAGAGTTATAAAATATTTTAAAAATTTTATTTCTTTAAATAATTTACGAAACTTAGACAACATTAATCTGCCTTTGTAAAAATGTTTTAACTCTTTTCTAAATGCAGAAAATAAAGCTTCTATATATTATTTTCAATCGAAATGAAGAAAGTTTATAGCCAGAAAAAATTATTAATTAGTAATAAGAAAAAAATAAGTTTAGGAAATAGAATTTTCCATGCACTTTAAATAGTGCTGTGCAAAATTCGATTCAAACCGAGTTTGGTTCGGTTTTTGGGCGACGAAATGTCGAATTTAGAAATTCGACATTTTAGCATTCCAAAATCGAACAAAACTCGGTTCGGTTCGAATTTTGTAGTAGCTCGAATGTCGAATATTCGACATTGGAACTAGGCAAAAAAATTTGAACAGTTCGGTTCGTATTATTTTGCACAGCTCTAACTTAATAATAAAAATAATTATTAATTTTAGTCTTTACTTTACTTTTTTTTACTTCACAAAAATTAAAAATATGGTTTGTAGGAAATATTCATTTGTTTTGGTTAATAATAGTCCATTCAGTTTCTTAGCAACAAAAGTTTTTTGTTTATTTTTCATTCGCATTTTTTGGTAAAATAGAAGTTTGGCCGTTGCGTCGGGCAAGGCAATTGAGAGAGTCGAAAATTATTTTTGCTTCAAAAAGAATAATTATGAATAGAAATGATGACTCAGATCGAGCTCTCATATATGCAGTTAAATCTTTTCCATGTTTATTTGACAATTCATCCAATAGTGGTTTATTTCACAAGCAAAGGAAAGAAAGTGCGTGGCAAAAAGTCAGTGAATTTTTGGCCAAAAATGGATTTAGTATAATAGGTAAAGCTAAGAAGCAATTGTTTTAATGCTGGAAAAAATCATTCTATTTCTTAAATTTATTAACATAAATATTCAATTTTGTTATATATTTTAAACCATGCTTATATGCTTTAAAATTATTTTAATACAGAACTACTGTGAGCCAGATGAATCAAGAAATTAATATTTTTGAATTGTTTATAGATCCAATTCAACGATGGAGAGCACTACGTCAAAATTTTACAAGGCACCATAAAAATGGGAACATGAATTGGTTGTTTTATAATGAAATGCTATTTTTAAGCGAGTTTATCAAACATAAACCTCAAGATGGTGTAAATAATTCTCAAGGCAATAATAACATCGCAGAATCACAAAAGACTTTCAGACCATCTTTTGAGAATTATAGAGGGCAAGTTCATTATTGCATTTTCAAAAATCGTTATTTGGTAGCCAAACTTATCAAATATATATATATTATATTGATTCCTAAGAACGTTATTTTTATAATTTAAAATATATAAAACGTCCTATAATTATTTATTATAAAGCATTTTTTTTTCATTTTAGCACAAAATTTATATTAAATTTTATTTGCAGAAATCTTGGAACGAATAATAGTGGATCTATTAAACGTATTAATACTCCATTTGAATTGATGCACAGTGTTACTCATCAGGATAATTATGCAACTTTAAATACTCCAGAACATAGAGAACGTTCAACTCTTGGCAGGAATTTCGATTTTACGCACAGTCCTTTATCACAGAATATAAATAAAGCGTCAATTTCTCAGGAAAACCGAAATCTTGAATCAGATTCCATACTATCGTACGCTCCTCCATTTAAGGAGATTCATAACACAGATTCGACATCCAGTTCATCTTTGAAGGATTTATCTTCAACTCTTGGAAGAAATTTCGTTCCTACACATAATCCTAATTCTCAAAATGCAAGTAATGTAACATTGACTTCACGGGATCTCAACTCAGCTTCGACTTTAGGCTCAACTTGGAAGGACTTGCCTTTAACGCTTGGAAGGAAATTTATAGTTCCACGTGATATGATTAACAACAACTCTAAGGATATCAATAATGGAGCATTAATATCAAACGATCGCAACACAAATTCCATACCGTCGTACGCTCCTCAATTTCAGGAAATTGATAACACAGATTCAACTTCCACTTCAGCTTTGGAGGACTTCTCTTCAACTCTTGGAAGGAAATTCATGGTTACTCCTAACACTTCATCTCATGATATTAATAATGCTGCATCGAGTTCTAAAGAACACAGTAAAAGTTTATCTTCTTTACTTCCTCAAAGAGAAATAGTATCATCGTGTAGTCCTCCGTTTCAAGATAACACTGCTTCCACATCTTATAGATGGAGAGAATTTTCAGGTTTCGATCAGCTTAAAAACAGTTCTGTGTTGCCACGCAGTCCTTCAACTTCTCTGAGGTACTACAAATAATCTCAATAATAATAATTAATTGTTTTAATGTTTTAATAAATTTAACGACTTATTTCTTATGAGCTTTACGGAATAAATCAAACAAGAAAAAATAGAATCTCTTTGAATTCAAATATTGAACAAAAATAATTTTAACAAATTGTATTTTAAAATTTCTTATTTTAATGTACTAATTTTTAAATTAATATTATAGTTAAAAAAATGTCTAATAGTTATCCTAATAACTGCGACATTAAAATCCAATTTTTTTGCTTAATTTCATATTAAAAAAAATTTTAATTATTAATTTAAATTTAGTATTTACTGCAAAGTTTTATAATAAGTGAATCATTTAAAATTAAAAATTAATTATCTAAAAAAATTATTTGAAAATTTTATACGAATTTTTTCACTGCAAACAAAAACAAGTTTTTACATTAACATTTTATAAAAATATCGTTTTTGATATAAATAAGTCGATTTATTATTGTTTGAAATATACATATTATTAATAAATAACATTTTTCACTATAATAGTAAAATTCATAATTTAATTATTGTACATCAGGAAATATTAGGTCTGGTTCGAATTAATCCGGATAAAATTGGAATTCGATACTTACCTTTTTCATAACAATGAAATGCACGAGGAATATTTTTAATTTTTTCTCTATATCTCTTTAAAAATATTAATAAAACTAATTTTTTCTTTTAATTTATAAATTAACTAAATTAAAATAGTATAAAAATATTTAATAAATTTACCGCGTATTTCTTCTAAATTAGTTATGTATCTTACTAGTTGTTTTAACATATCTTTAGTTTAATTAATATGCTAAATGTGACTATTTAATCTTATTTACAAAAATTATACTTGAAAAAATTTTATTTACAGAAATTCTATAGTAAATCAATCACTATTCAAAAATGAAGCAACTACAATGGAAATAAACTTGAGCGAGGAATCTGGTGATATTTCTGACGTTGAAAATTTTATAGTTGGAGAAGATATGGACCATTGTTATAATTCTCATCCACAAAACAAGAATCAAACTATAAAAATTGTTGAAAGAAATGTAGAACGCGAGGACCCTGTAATTGCCCAACGACCTAGACCGATGCTTTGCTCGAGAGATAATTCGCAAGGTTTTAATGCGTTTGTTTTGCCAAACAATCAACAAGCACAACCCTGCAGTTTAAGTCGTGTTTCACCAACACCGACCTTTCGCAAAAATAAACCGAAGAAAAACATTGTTTCACAACAAATTAATCCATCAATGCCTAGAAGTTTAAAAGTTCCAAAACTGGACAAATTCGCATTAAAAAAAAATGATAAGAATAAACAGGAAAAAAGAAAAGTGGAAGAAGAAATTATTACTGCATGTCAAGATTTTCGAAATTTAAATAAAAAAGCAACAAAATTAATGAATTTAAAAACCAAAGAAATAAAAAACCGGATTACGACATTGCCGATTCGTCATATGAATTTGAAAGATGGATTTTTAGATTTAATCAGAAAAGAATGAATAACACTGACAGATGAGGAGCAGGAAGAATTGTTCTCAGATATGTTAAAAGTGTTAGAAGAATATCAATATAAAAAATGACTTACATTTTAAAATATTTTCATAAATATTTGATTCTAATCTTATTTTAAGTTTAATGACTTTCTAATATTATTGTTAATTATAAGTTCACAAATAAGTTTTTGACAATAAAAAAATATGTATTAAAATATCTCTTTCAATTTATGATATTTATAGTTACAATTACCCAAGAACAAGAATATGGAGCAGGATAGAATTTAAAAAAATTGAATAATTTATCAATTCTAAATTTTCATTTGTTAGAAATTCTATGTATATAGAATAAATGTACACAAATTTGTTTGTAAAATCACCTGTTCGCAAAGATATGGTTAGGATCGAAAAAATATTGGTATCAATTTTGACAAAATTAAAAATTCCAGTTGCCGCATCCAATTTAAAGAAAAATTAGAAAGTTAATAAACTATAATAAATTAATAATTCTCCAACAATTTCTAATTATATATATATGTACTTTTTCGAAAAAAAAATTTACGTTACTTAGCAACGTCTTTTATTTGTTAAAACATTTATTCAAAAATGGCAGAGGTAGACGCAATTGAAATTTTAATTAATATTATAGAAAAACATCGTATTATTTACGATAAGGCTTCTCCTGATTATAAAAATGTGAGTAAAAAGAAAGAAGTGTGGGAAGAAATCGCAACGGAACTATTTATGATAACGAATCAGCAAACTAGTGGTAAATATTAATTTATTTATTCAATGAAGAGTAAACTATAACAATTTAGATTTGAAAATTTAATTTATTTACTATTTTCTTTACAGTAGAGGAAGTGACAAATGCATGGAGGAATTTAAAGGGTCAATACGAGTCAGAACGTCGAAAAGTAAGGCAATATATGTACTCAGGATCCGGAGCCACAAACTACGAATCTTCCTGGAAATATTTCAATTTGATGGGCTTCTTAGTTACTTTTCCTTTAAATCGCGAGTAAGTCAGAAATTTTTTTTCACTAATTTAAATTATATTTTTCTATTATAATTTTCAAAATATTTGAGAAATTAAACTTAGCCTTTTAGAACAAATGCAAATTTTACATAAAATAGTTAGCAGCTTTAAACGTTACTATTTAAAGACAATTTTTCAAAAAAAAAAATTTTTTGTGAAACTATAAAATTTCCATTTTTTAAAAAAATTAATATCAAAAATTTTTAATAACTTATAAATTCCAAAATTTTAATAAAATTATAACGATGCTAATGAAAAATAAAAATAGAAGCTAAATGTAAAATATTATTTTACTTTTCTATTGCAGAGTGTCTACTATTTTCATTCAAAAATTTTTATTAGAGTTTTTTATGAATAATTAAATTTTTCTGACAAGTTTCTTTAAATTTTTTTAAAATAATTTTAATTAAGAATTTGGAAAATAATTGAATTAAACAAATAATTTTTCAATTTTTTAAAATAATCTTGTCTGTTTATAATTATAATTGAAAATTTGATTAATTTAATTTAATTAAAATTTATTGATACTAATTAAATTTCTGCAAAGAATTTTACTATTTACAAAAGCAATTAAATCCTTCCAAAGAATGTTATTACTTATGAAAATAATTGAATTCTTGTTAAGAGTTTTATTAAAATTTTTGAAAATAATAAGCAGTTATAATTAAATATGTACCTACTTAATAAGTAATAAAATTATAATTTATTCAAGAAATAAATAAATATCTATTATTTGAACATTCAAAAATTTAAAATTATAAAAATTTAAGAGAAGTTCAATAATTATAATTATTGACTAATAATATAGCTTTTAGAGGCGAAAAATTTATTTAAAACTTTAAAAAAGACTTTTTATTTTAAAAATAAAATTATAGTTACGCCGGTGATTAACTTTTTTTTATTTTTTTCGCAAATTTTAAATAAAATTCTTTAAAAACATTTAATAATTACTTTTAATAGAATGTAAATAAATTTCTATTATTTCAAAAAATTTTTAATTATTTGTTTATAAAAATCCAATTATCTTGAAACAATAGAATTGCAAAATTTAAAAAATCTTAATTTTGAGGAATTTCAAAAAAACTTTGCAAAAATTAAATTTTATTAAAAAATTTTAAGTGGATTTTTTTAAATTAACTAATAAAAATTTTAATTATTAATTTGCGCAAGTAAAAAACATGAATACATTACATTTCAATTATTTATCAATTATTCGATTTATTTTGCTTCCTCATAGAGGAAGGATTGTATGAGCAAAATTTTCGATTGTGATTTTTGGACATATTCATAAATTTATTTTCATTATACCTAATATTTTAGTACTTTATGTACGAATGGGCACTGTCCGTATAATAATGTTATAAATAAATATATAAAAATTTCTATGTAACTTTTATGTTGATTTTTAACTCTTTTATAAATTACTTCTTTTAATTATGTATTTTTCTGCACAGAACTGACAGTAATTTTCGACTGCCAAAAAGGAGGCGTGAACCTGAGGCAGACATTGTCGAAGTTGATGACGATACAGAAGGTATAAATAAAGAAAAGAAAAGAAGGTATTCTTTCTAAACAAGGTATTTGAAATAAGTTTTAAGTAATATTATATTTATAGATAACTATATTTATCTATTTATATTGTATTTTTTTCAGACGACAAACGAACAGTAGTTAACAGCAGTAGCGATGATGATCTGGGAGAAATAGAAGAACCCTCAAACTCCGGAAACGAAATGGTTGAAAACCAAAATAATTATTTTCTAGCAATCAGAGATTGCTGGAAACGCGTTTCTGATAAAAACAAAATAAGTTGCTATAATAAATTAATTCAATTAATTAAAAAAAAAAGAGTCTAGAGTGTAACACAACTTTTAATAAAACTTTGACTTTATTTAAAACCTTAAAATTATTTTACTTTACTCCAAAAAATAATTGAAATATCAAAAAATATTTGTAATATATATTTTGAATATCTTTAATTCTAAAATCATTTAGAACATAAATAAATTTTTTTAATAAATATTTAATTATTATCTACTATTTTTCCTCGGGTATTAAAATTTAATAATTTATAAGAATTGCTACTGCAACTTATTAAAAATTATTTTTAAGATTTTAATTAAATTTTTTTCTAAAAATTTTAACTAAAATATTTCAAAAAATAAGTTATACAAAATTCGTAATAAATTTTTTTTAGAATTTTCTACTTTTTTAAAATTTTAATTTGAAACTTTTTTAAATTCAATCTATATAAATATTAGTAACAATAAATTAACATTTTAAAATATAGAAATAGTTACTTATACATTATTAAAGAAAAACGAATTGATATTAATGCAAAATACCGTTTTTTTAAATTTATTTTCTAAGAAAATATAATTTTATTTTTTTTTACTTTATATATTATCTACTTAGTTCAAATTTTTAATAATTCAAATTTCTTTAGTGATAATATTATTACAAAAAATCTGCCCGCCCTTCGGACGGACACATTCTCATACGCGCTTCGCGCGGGAGGCTCGCTCCGCTCGCAAGTTTCAGCGCGCCTCGGGGCGCGCGAATTTTGGTCGTCGCGCTTCGCGCTCCGAGGATTGTTGCGCGCTTCGCGAGCAAATAGCTCGCTTCGCTCGCAGTCATTCACGACCGTTGTGCATTATTTGCGTTCTTTTCCTTTTTTCTATTATATGTTTCAAGGAATTATTTTTTCTTAAAGTTACTACGACTTTAAGGATTACATTCTCATCAGATATTTTTGCTTGCTGATAATTGCAAGATTAAGGAACTCAAATGCAAATTTTTGTTCTTGCTGATCGAAAATGAGAAATTATTTTAACTACTAAATATTTTCGCAGAAATATGGGTTGTTGAAGAAGCTACAATATTTTAAAAATACAAGTCGGGTAACAGTGACAAGCCTTAAGCCGCTCACTGCTACTTGACTAGTATTATTCCTGTCAACCACGCGTTCGTCCCCTTATTGCAGCCAGCCCTTCATTTGTCAATAACAATTATTTGTATAAACTGCTGCTCAAATTGATTAAATCATAAAATATCTTTATGTTTTTATGAACATCTTAATTATTTGCAAAATTTAAAAATAACACTAGTTTTTAGGCGCTTTAGATAGGAAAAATAATAAAATAATAATAACTACATAGTATACTTCTTATGAGATTCAATACAATTCGAGGGGTAAAACATATAAAAAATTCAAATTGTTTATAAAATTATTATTAAAAATATGAAATTTTTAAATTTACAATCATGAAAATATTTTCATTTGAAAGAGTGAACTACTATGTGTAGTCAGTGTGAATTTCATTAATTTACTGTAAACGCATTTTAAGTTATTAATTATTTTTCTAAATGATGTAGTATTCTGTTCTAATGCAAACAAAAAATTTCAAATTTAAAAAAACAGTTAAAAGTTTTACTTTATATATTCTAAACAACAGATATTTATAAAAGTTTTAAGATTTTAAAAAACAATAAATTTTTTTAACACAGTAGAACTGGTTGGGCCCAAAAACTTAAAAAAAAAAAAAAGTTTTTTAAAAAAAATGTTGTAAGAAAAGTTGTTTGTATTTTCCTAATCTAAAATAATATAAAGTTAAAAATTCTGAAATTTGAAAAAATTGAGTTTTCAAAATTTTGAAACTACCGTAGTTTTTGTAGTTTTAAACGAAAATGGCTCGTTAACGAACTTAACCTTCATTTTTACACCAACTTTAAGTGTGTTAAATTTAAAAACGATCAGATAAGATTTTTAAAAGTTATTGTGTCAACAACATTTTGGTCTACAGACGGACATACATACAGACAGACAGACAGACAGACAGACAGACAGACAGACAGACAGACAGACAGACAGACAGACAGACAGACAGACACACAGACAGACGGACTCGCCGGACCATGTTTTTCGGGTTCAGGGGACCTCAAAACGTAAAGATTTCATAAAATTGTCAAAAGTCAATTTTCGACCAAAACTAATACTTTCTCATGTGATGAGAATGTAATAAAAATTAGTTTTTTGGAAATAACTCGAAAAGTTTAGGGTTTAGCAAAAAGTTGTCAACAGCAAAGTTGTAGATGATGCAAAACCGAGAAAAAAAGTCTCTGGTAGCAAAATCGCATATGCAATAATGTCGAAGATAATGGAGTCGGAATATTGAATTTTTTTCAAAAAAGCGCACAAAAAATATAAATAGAGAGTGGTTTTTCCGAAAACTACGACTTTTTTGTGTGCAATTATGTTTTTCGAGTATTTTAGGGTGAGAATATGTCAAAATCAGTTAACTGACTCTTATTCCTTTCAAAAAATTCGATTTTCAGTGTTATTTTAAGATTTTTTTAGTTTTTTTGACCATTTAAGAGACTATAACTTCGAAAATTGAGTTTTCATGAAAAAATGTTGAAAAGAAAAGTTGTTTGTATTATCCTAATCTAAAATAATATAAAGTTAAAAATTCTAAAATTTGAAAAAATTGAGTTTTCAAAATTTTGAAACTACCGTAGTTTTTGTAGTTTTAAACGAAAATGGCTCGTTAACGAACTTAACCTTCATTTTTACACCAACTTTAAGTGTGTTAAATTTAAAAACGATCAGATAAGATTTTTAAAAGTTATTGTGTCAACAACATTTTGGTCTACAGACGGACATACATACATACAGACAGACAGACAGAAACAGACAGACACACAGACAGACGAACTCGCCGGACCATGTTTTTCGGGTTCAGGGGACCTCAAAACGTAAAGATTTCATAAAATTGTCAAAAGTCAATTTTCGACCAAAACTAATACTTTCTCATGTGATGAGAATGTAATAAAAATTAGTTTTTTGGAAATAACTCGAAAAGTTTAGGGTTTAGCAAAAAGTTGTCAACAGCAAAGTTGTAGATGATGCAAAACCGAGAAAAAAAGTCTCTGGTAGCAAAATCGCATATGCAATAATGTCGAAGATAATGGAGTCGGAATATTGAATTTTTTTCAAAAAAGCGCACAAAAAATATAAATAGAGAGTGGTTTTTCCGAAAACTACGACTTTTTTGTGTGCAATTATGTTTTTCGAGTATTTTAGGGTGAGAATATGTCAAAATCAGTTAACTGACTCTTATTCCTTTCAAAAAATTCGATTTTCAGTGTTATTTTAAGATTTTTTTAGTTTTTTTGACCATTTAAGAGACTATAACTTCGAAAATTGAGTTTTCATGAAAAAATGTTGAAAAGAAAAGTTGTTTGTATTATCCTAATCTAAAATAATATAAAGTTAAAAATTCTGAAATTTGAAAAAATTGAGTTTTTAAAATTTTGAAACTACCGTAGTTTTTGTAGTTTTCAACGAAAATGGCTCGTTAACGAACTTAACCTTCATTTTTACACCAACTTTAAGTGTGTTAAATTTAAAAACGATCAGATAAGATTTTTAAAAGTTATTGTGTCAACAACATTTTGGTCTACAGACGGACATACATACATACAGACAGACAGACAGACAGACACACAGACAGACGGACTCGCGGGACCATGTTTTTCGGGTTCAGGGGACCTCAAAACGTAAAGATTTCATAAAATTGTCAAAAGTCAATTTTCGACCAAAACTAATACTTTCTCATGTGATGAGAATGTAATAAAAATTAGTTTTTTGGAAATAACTCGAAAAGTTTAGGGTTTAGCAAAAAGTTGTCAACAGCAAAGTTGTAGATGATGCAAAACCGAGAAAAAAAGTCTCTAGTAGCAAAATCGCATATGCAATAATGTCGGAGATAATGGAGTCGGAATATTGAATTTTTTTCAAAAAAGCGCACAAAAAATATAAATAGAGAGTGGTTTTTCCGAAAACTACGACTTTTTTGTGTGCAATTATGTTTTTCGAGTATTTTAGGGTGAGAATATGTCAAAATCAGTTAACTGACTTTTATTCCTTTCAAAAAATTCGATTTTCAGTGTTATTTTAAGATTTTTTTAGTTTTTTTGACCATTTAAGAGACTATAACTTCGAAAATTGAGTTTTCATGAAAAAATGTTGTAGAGAAAAGTTGTTTGTATTTTCCTAATCTAAAATAATATAAAGTTAAAAATTCTAAAATTTGAAAAAATTGAGTTTTCAAAATTTTGAAACTACCGTAGTTTTTGTAGTTTTCAACGAAAATGGCTCGTTAACGAACTTAACCTTCATTTTTACACCAACTTTAAGTGTGTTAAATTTAAAAACGATCAGATAAGATTTTTAAAAGTTATTGTGTCAACAACATTTTGGTCTACAGACGGACATACATACATACATACAGACAGACAGACAGACAGACAGACAGACAGACAGACAGACAGACAGACAGACAGACAGACAGACAGACAGACAGACAGACAGACAGACAGACAGACAGACAGACAGACAGACAGACAGACAGACAGACACACAGACAGACGGACTCGCCGGACCATGTTTTTCGGGTTCAGGGGACCTCAAAACGTAAAGATTTCATAAAGTTGTCAAAAGTCAATTTTCGACCAAAACTAATACTTTCTCATGTGATGAGAATGTAATATAAATTAGTTTTTTGGAAATAACTCGAAAAGTTTAGGGTTTAGCAAAAAGTTGTCAACAGCAAAGTTGTAGATGATGCAAAACCGAGAAAAAAAGTCTCTGGTAGCAGAATCGCATATGCAATAATGTCGGAGATAATGGAGTCGGAATATTGAATTTTTTTCAAAAAAGCGTACAAAAAATATAAATAGAGAGTGGTTTTTCCGAAAACTACGACTTTTTTGTGTGCAATTATGTTTTTCGAGTATTTTAGGGTGAGAATATGTCAAAATCAGTTAACTGACTTTTATTCCTTTCAAAAAATTCGATTTTCAGTTTTATTTTAAGATTTTTTTAGTTTTTTTGACCATTTAAGAGACTATAACTTCGAAAATTGAGTTTTCATGAAAAAATGTTGTAGAGAAAAGTTGTTTGTATTTTCCTAATCTAAAATAATATAAAGTTAAAAATTCTGAAATTTGAAAAAATTGAGTTTTCAAAATTTTGAAACTACCGTAGTTTTTGTAGTTTTCAACGAAAATGGCTCGTTAACGAACTTAACCTTCATTTTTACACCAACTTTAAGTGTGTTAAATTTAAAAACGATCAGATAAGATTTTTAAAAGTTATTGTGTCAACAACATTTTGGTCTACAGACGAACATACATACATACAGACAGACAGACTGACAGACACACAGACAGACGGACTCGCCGGACCATGTTTTTCGGGTTCAGGGGACCTCAAAACGTAAAGATTTCATAAAATTGTCAAAAGTCAATTTTCGACCAAAACTAATACTTTCTCATGTGATGAGAATGTAATAAAAATTAGTTTTTTGGAAATAACTTGAAAAGTTTAGGGTTTAGCAAAAAGTTGTCAACAGCAAAGTTGTAGATGATGCAAAACCGAGAAAAAAAGTCTCTGGTAGCAAAATCGCATATGCAATAATGTCGGAGATAATGGAGTCGGAATATTGAATTTTTTTCAAAAAAGCGCACAAAAAATATAAATAGAGAGTGGTTTTTCCGAAAACTACGACTTTTTTGTGTGCAATTATGTTTTTCAAGTATTTTAGGGTGAGAATATGTCAAAATCAGTAAACTGACTTTTATTCCTTTCAAAAAATTCGATTTTCAGTGTTATTTTAAGATTTTTTTAGTTTTTTTGACCATTTAAAAGACTATAACTTCGAAAATTGAGTTTTCATGAAAAAATGTTGTAAAGAAAAGTTGTTTGTATTTTTCTAATCTAAAATAATATAAAGTTAAAAATTCTGAAATTTGAAAAAATTGAGTTTTCAAAATTTTGAAACTACCGTAGTTTTTGTAGTTTTTAACGAAAATGGCTCGTTAACGAACTTAACCTTCATTTTTACACCAACTTTAAGTGTGTTAAATTTAAAAACGATCAGATAAGATTTTTAAAAGTTATTGTGTCAACAACATTTTGGTCTACAGACGGACATACATACAGACAGACAGACAGACAGACAGACAGACAGACAGACAGACAGACAGACAGACAGACAGACAGACAGACAGACAGACAGACAGACAGACAGACACACAGACAGACGGACTCGCCGGACCATGTTTTTCGGGTTCAGGGGACCTCAAAACGTAAAGATTTCATAAAATTGTCAAAAGTCAATTTTCGACCAAAACTAATACTTTCTCATGTGATGAGAATGTAATAAAAATTAGTTTTTTGGAAATAACTCTAAAAGTTTAGGGTTTAGCAAAAAGTTGTCAACAGCAAAGTTGTAGATGATGCAAAACCGAGAAAAAAAGTCTATGGTAGCAAAATCGCATATGCAATAATGTCGGAAATAATGGAGTCGGAATATTGAATTTTTTTCAAAAGAGCGCACAAAAAATATAAATAGAGAGTGGTTTTTCCGAAAACTAGGACTTTTTTGTGTGCAATTATGTTTTTCGAGTATTTTAGGGTGAGAATATGTCAAAATCAGTTAACTGACTTTTATTCCTTTCAAAAAATTGGATTTTCAGTGTTATTTTAAGATTTTTTTAGTTTTTTTGACCATTTAAGAGACTATAACTTCGAAAATTGAGTTTTCATGAAAAAATGTTGTAGAGAAAAGTTGTTTGTATTTTCCTAATCTAAAATAATATAAAGTTAAAAATTCTGAAATTTGAAAAAATTGAGTTTTCAAAATTTTGAAACTACTGTAGTTTTTGTAGTTTTAAACGAAAATGGCTCGTTAACGAACTTAACCTTCATTTTTACACCAACTTTAAGTGTGTTAAATTTAAAAACGATCAGATAAGATTTTTAAAAGTTATTGTGTCAACAACATTTTGGTCTACAGACGGACATACATACATACAGACAGACAGACAGACACACAGACAGACGGACTCGCCGGACCATGTTTTTCGGGTTCAGGGGACCTCAAAACGTAAAGATTTCATAAAATTGTCAAAAGTCAATTTTCGACCAAAACTAATACTTTCTCATGTGATGAGAATGTAATAAAAATTAGTTTTTTGGAAATAACTCGAAAAGTTTAGGGTTTAGCAAAAAGTTGTCAACAGCAAAGTTGTAGATGATGCAAAACCGAGAAAAAAAGTCTCTGGTAGCAAAATAGTATATGCAATAATGTCGGAGATAATGGAGTCGGAATATTGAATTTTTTTCAAAAAAGCGCACAAAAAATATAAATAGAGAGTTGTTTTTTCGAAAACTACGACTTTTTTGTGTGCAATTATGTTTTTCGAGTATTTTAGGGTGAGAATATGTCAAAATCAGTTAACTGACTTTTATTCCTTTCAAAAAATTCGATTTTCAGTGTTATTTTAAGATTTTTTTAGTTTTTTTGACCATTTAAGAGACTATAACTTCGAAAATTGAGTTTCAATGAAAAAATGTTGTAGAGGAAAAGTTGTTTGTATTTTCCTAATCTACAATAATATAAAGTTAAAAAATTCTGAAATTTAAAAAAATTGAGTTTTTCAAATTTTTGAAACTACCGTAGTTTTTGTAGTTTTCAACCGAAAATGGCTCGTTACCGAACTTAACCTTCATTTTTACCACCAACTTAAGTGTGTCTAAATTTAAAAACGATCAGATAAGATTTTAAAAGTTATGTGTTCAACAACATTTTGGTCTACAGACGGAATACATACTACAGACAGACAGACAGACAGACACACGACAGACGGACTCGCGGGACCATGTTTTTCGGGTTCAGGGGACCTCAAAAACGTAAAGATTTTCATAAAATTGTCTAAAAGTCAATTTTCGACCAAAACTAATCTTTCTCATGTGATGAGAATGTAATAAAAATTAGTTTTTTGGAATAACTCGAAAAGTTTAGGGTTTAGCAAAAGTTGTCAACAAGCAAAGTTGTAGATGATGCAAACCGAGAAAAAGTCTCTAGTAGCAAATACGCATATGCAATAATGTCGGAGATAATGGAGTCGGAATATTGAATTTTTTTCAAAAAAGCGCACAAAAAAATATAAATAGAGAGTGGTTTTTCCGAAAACTACGACTTTTTTGTGTGCAATTATGTTTTTCGAGTAATTTTAGGGTGAGAATATGTCATAAATCAGTTAACTGACTTTTATTCCTTTCAAAAATTCGATATTTTCTGTGTTATTTTAAGATTTTTTTAGTTTTTTTGACCATTAAGAGACTATAACTTCGAAATTGAGAGTTTTCATGAAAAAAATGTTGTAGAGAAAAATGTGTTTGTATTTTCCGAATCTAAAATAATATAAAGTTAAAATTCTGGAAAATTTGAAAAATTGAGTTTTCCAAATTTTGAAACTACCGTTAGTTTTTTGTAGTTTTCAACGAAAATGGCTCGTTAACGAACTTAACCTTCATTTTACACCAACTTTAAGTGTGTTTAAATTAAAAACGATCAGATAAGTTTTAAAAGTTATTGTGTCAACAACTTTTGGTCTACAGACGGACATCATACATACATACAACAGCCCGACAGACAGACAGACAGACAGACAGCAGACAGGACACACAGACAGACGGACTCGCCGTACCATGTTTTTCGGGTTCAGGGGACCTCAAAACGTAAAGATTTCATAAAATTGTCAAAAGTCAATTTCGACCAAAACTAATACTTTCTATGTGATGAGAATCTAATAAAAATTATTTTTTTGGGAATAACTCGAAAGTTGCGGTTTAAGCAAAAAGTTGTCAACAGCAAAGTTTAGATGATGCAAAACCGAGAAAAAAGTCTCTGGTATCAAAATCGCATATGCACTAATGTCGGAGATAATGGAGTCGGAATTGGAATTTTTTTCAAAAAAAGCGCACAAAAATATAAATAGAGAGGGTTTTTTCCGAAAACTACTACTTTTTTTGTGTGCAATTATGTTTTTCGAGTATTTTGGGTGCGAA